>NC_139218.1:128442137-128444637 GCF_055691185.1 Crinia signifera
ATTAAACATTACAGTAACTGAAAAAAAGTTAGCACCACAATTGGAAGTACATCTACCTCCTTATGCACTAAATGCAGATCCCAGTTTAACAGGAACAATTTGTGCCTACAGGAAAGTCTTATCATTTTCACCAACTGACAAGTTTTACAACTTATGAATGTAGTTCAATACTAGAAGCTTTACTCTTTTATAAATGAACTTTTTAAGTAATCAGATTTGTACACTGTGCTCCATGTCCTCCTAACACAACCAGTAAACAAGGTAAGTGCGTAGTATGTTTCAAATTTTAAAAAATAAAACAAAAAACACAGAATTGAGCATTAAATGTCCTTAGCTAAAGAACTGAGAACCAAAGATTGGTGTACAATCTAAAACTGGTTTATTTAATAGTGAAGGTTAGCCACAGGTCAGCTCCCCTTTAAAGCAAATGACAAAGTATACATATTGTCTTCCGTTCAAGGAAACAAGTCTGTATTTACATAAACTTAAGTGGTGAGTAAAATAGAAACTTCTGCATTGTTAACATGAACCTACATCCAATTTTCATGAACTCCTACAAACCTTTGACTCTCACCATCCTGTGTAGCATTGAACTACATCAAACACAATGAAATAAAATATACTGAAATGATTACATTAACATAGCAAAAAAAGTGACACATACAGTAAAGAAGGTAAGGTGGACTTGCAGGTACGAGGTGCAGTTTGTAATATCACAGATAACTAGTTTTGCCATGAAATGCATCTTTCTATATTAAAACATAATGAGGTAGGGGGAAATGATGGGGGTAAGGGAGTTTAGAGAGGTTTAGGTCCGCACAGGTCAGTGGTAATCAGCCACTGTAAAGGTTATAAAGGTATGATATCAAGTCTGAGAAAGACTGGCGACAAGTCCTATAATGGACAGATAGGTCCAGAACACCAATGGTTTGAATATGTGGTGTTCCTTTTGTTGGACCGCCAGTGGTGCTCCCCTGAGTATATAATGTATTAACTGAACACTTGTTCCAAGAGAGGAGGAAAAGAAAGAAAGGGATCGCCGACCACGTGATGTACACACGTGACCGGCGCGCAGCTGAGAGACAGTGGGACGGAAGCAAGCAGCGTAGCGGCCAGGAACTCCGTGCATACATCATCACAGCAGGATAAGGTAACCGCTGGACTTGTCCAGCGGACCCCCTCATATATAGACACGCATGTTAATGGTGCATTTGTGTTCTTACTAGCCCGCTCACACGCAGTATTTTTTTGCTCATCAATCAGCCAGTACAGCCATACACACTAGCAGATCTACACTCCAATCTGCTGCTGGTCAAACAGCAGCGAGATAGGGAAAGTGACATCCTGCATTCCACATGTGCTACTGGCTACCCTACCGTACTGTCTCTCCAGTGTGTCCCATGATTATAATCCCCCAATACAATTTACCTGTTTGTTGGCATGACCAATTGGGGATATATGAGGATCACAAAATTACACAAACAAGTGTGTAATTAGCTGCCAGGCTGCCAAAAGCCTCACTATCCACTCATATGTTTGCAGAGTGCTTTATCTTGTGACAAGGATTAATACCACCCATACCCCATTTTAATAATCTCCCTAATAAAAATCCTATGTTTTAAACAATAAGCAATACCAGCAAGCCTTTTTGTTTGTGATACAAGGGTGCAACGGCTGTACTTGTACTTCTTTCTTCTCCTCTCTTGGAACAAATGTTCAGTTAATATATTAAAACATACACAAGTTTAATCAATACTGCTGCATGCCTCCTGCTGGCTGTCTATAGCAATGGGTGTCTATCAGAGCTATTCAATTGTTGCTCTATTAAGACATCAATTACCCACGTCACACACATTTTTCTCGCTACCTCTGGGAGGTGCACAAAACTCCCAAACTACGGACTTTTAGTGGTACAGATAGCAACATTAGATGATTTAAGCAGATTTAACTTCTTAGCGCTGGTGCGCTCAGCAGCATTAAAAGTCAATGGGTATCGGATTGGAACAAAAACTGAGTTGCTCTAATAGATGCCAATTACTATAGCAGCCCAGTAGAAGGGCACGCAGCAGAATTGAATTCCCACCCATAGATTTGACAATTAAAACATATTTGATATGACTTGAGAGTTCGAATCTGCCTATTTAACTAAAGCTGTGGTACCCCACAGGTATTGTTAATGTAAGGATAGGGCCACACACATTCAGGGGATAAATTAGACCATGCATCACTGTTGGACCCTGATGACAGACAGGGATATAGACGGATATGATCAGACTACTACAGTCTGTGATATTGCATGTTACTCTGTTCTACTATTTATCCACTGAATCAAATTAAAATAAATAAATCATTAAAAAGTAAAATTTATCTAAAAATGAAAAAGTATGAATTTACTAAGAAAGCTTCTTCTTACTATATTTTTTGTCAACTTAAGTGATTATATTATTGCATTAAAAGAAAAAATGTATACAATAATTTTGTATACTGTGGTCCTGAACAT